>NC_133421.1:5965000-5982500 GCF_049350105.2 Macaca mulatta | reverse complement strand
AAAGAAAAAGGAAAAAGAAAAAAAAAAAAAGCAAATAATAGAAAAAAATTGAGAAAAATTGATGAAACCAAAAGTTGGTTCTTTGAAAAGATCAGCAAGATAGACAAACCTTTAGATAAACTGACTGAAGAAAAAAAAGACTCAAATTACCAAAATTAGGAATGAAAGCGACATTACTACTCACCTTACAGAAATTAAAAGAATTAGAAGGAACTGCTATATCAACTATTGTGTGCCAACAAATTAGATTAACCTAGAATAAATGTACAAATTTCTAAAAAGATATAAACTACTGAAACAACTCAAGAAGAAATAGAAAATTTGAAATGACCTACAACGAGTAAATATTGAGTTAGCAATCAAAAAACTTTCCACAAACAGAAGCCCAGAACCAGATGGCTTTGCTGGTGACTTCTTCCAAATGTTTAAAGATGAATTAACAAATTCTTCATGAAGTCTTCCAAAAAACAGAAGAGGAAGGAACGCTTGCCAACTCATTACAAGGCCACTACCCTGATACCAAAACCAGACGAAGATACCGCAAGAAAACTGCAGACCGCTATCTCTTACGAATGCACATGCAAAAATCCTCAACAAAATACTACCAACTCAAATCCAGCAATACATAAAAATGGTTACCCACCATGACCATGGAGAATATATCCCAGGAATGCAAGGTTGGTTAAACATATAAATATAAACATATAAATATAAATATAAATATCAGTCAATGTAATAAACTGTAGAAATTGAATAAAAGATAAAACTACATGACCATTTTAATAGATGTGGAAGACAAAAGCCACATGTCCCACTTCTTAGAACAAAACTCCATCTCACCCGATGCCCACAACATCCTACATGATCTGGAACCCATCATCTCTCTGTCCCCACCTCCCTCTCCCACTTCTCTCTCTGCACTAATCACAGTAGCCGCCTTGTTGTTATTCAAACCCATTGGGTATACTCCTGACTCAGGGCCTTCACAGTTGCTGTTCCCTCTGCCTGGAACACTGTTCCCCCGAATATCCACATAATTCACTACTTCACCCCCTACAAGTCTTTATTCCACAACTGCCTTCTCAGTGAGGCCTCTCTGGCCACCCTACAAAAAATTGCTACCCTCTCCTCCCAATACTCACACTCTCTCTATTTCCTTCCCAACAATACTTCTCTCCTAAGTCTTTATTATTATCTGAAATACTCTGAATTTTACAATAAAATTCACAATACTTATATATCTTGTTTGCTTTCTTCCCCAACTAGAATGTAAGTTCCCTCGGGACAGAGACATTTTTATCTGTTTTATTCACTGCTATATCTATGGCATTTATTTATTTATTTATTTAGAGATGCAGTCTCGCTCTGTTGCCCAGGCTGGAGTGCAGTGGCGCAATCTCGGCTCACTGCAACCTCTACCTCCTGGGTTCAAGCGATTCTCCTGCCTCAGCCTCCCCAGTAGTTGAGACCACAGGCATGCACCACCATGCTCAGCTAATTTTTTGTATTTTTAGTAGAGACAGGGTTTTGCCGTGTTGCCCAGGCTGGTCTTGAACTCCTGACCTCAGGTGACCCGCCTCCCTCAGCCTCCCAAAGTGCTGGGGTTACAGGTGTGAACCACCACAGCCAGCCACCTATATCTACAGCATTGAAACTAGTATGCCACTTAATTGGCAATCAATAAATATTGGTTGAATAAACAAATGAATACAAACAGTTTGTCACTCGACTCTTCACTCAGCCAGCAGTGACTTACCTCACCCACCCATCCATGTGCCTGACACTGTGCTTCAAGTTGGAGTACAGAGAAAGATTAGAACCAGACCTGGACCCTGCTAAAAATCACAGACAGGGCTGGGAGAGGAGTCAGAACGTACGTAACCAAGACCCCAGGAAGACAATGCTGGGCGCACTAAAGAGAGGAGGGAGAGAGGGTCAGGCCCAGCAACCAGGGAGGAATTCATAAAGAGACAGTGGTAAGCTGGCCCTTGAAGGCCTAGAATGCTTTGGACACTTGGAGAAGGGAGTGAGGATGGGGAAAGAGGGAGAGGGGAAGCATGACTAGGGAACCAAGAGGGGGCCTGTGTGGCAGGACTGCAGTGGAGGAATAAGGCTCCCAAGGTTATCAGGGAAGTTCACGAGGGGCTTTAAATGTTGGGATAAGGGGCTGGGCCTAGTTCCAGAGACACCAGGGAGCCATGCAAGGCTTTTGAGCAGGGAAGGGTGGTGGTGTCAGCAAGCTCACTCTGTAAGCCAGGCACAGTGACGCATGCCTGTAATTCCAGCTACTCGGGAGGCAGCATGGGCAGGATCGCTTGAGGCCAGGAGTTCAAAACTAGCCTGGGCAACACAGGAAGGAAGGAAGGAAGGGAGGGAGGGAGGGAGGGAGGGAGGGAGGGAGGGAAGAAAAAAAGAAAGAGAAAAGAAAGAAAGAAAGAAGGAAGGAAGGAAGGAAGGAAAGGAAGAAAGGAAGAAAGGAAGGGAGGGAGGGAGGAAGGGAGGGAGGGAGGGAGGGAGGGAAAGAAAGAAAGAAAGAAAGAGAGAGAGAGAAAGAAAGAAAGAAAAGAAAGAAAGAAAGGAAGGAAGAAAGAAAAGAGAGAGGAAGGAAGGAAGGAAGGGAGGGAAGGGAAAGAAAAGAAAACAAAAGGAAAGGAAAGGAAAGAAAAGAAAAAAGAAAGAGAGAAAAAACAAGCAAGCTAGCTAGCTCACTCTGGCAGTGTGTGAAGAACAGAACAGATTGTGGTGGATGAGCAGGAAGACAAGGAGACCAGGAAGGTGCCTTCTAGAACAGTTCTGGAGAAAGACAGTAAGGCATGAGCCAGGGAAGGGCAGAGAGGACAGAGAGGAGAGGACAGGCCTGGGAGAGGTCAAGGCCTTCGCAACTGACAGTTGCTGGGGAGGAGGAACTGGAGCCTGAATCTGAGGTCAGAACGTCCGAGCATTCTACGGAGGCACAGACAGAGCCATGGGGTGGGGGCGGGATGGCAGCACCTCTGGAGGGTTAGAGTTCTGGCCACAGAGGCTCAGCGTCGGTGGGTACCATGCCAGACCCAGCAGCTTCCCAGCGCCAGAGGATGGATGCACTCTAGCCCTGCCTGCCTTTCTGCCCCTCAGTCCCAATCCCCAGGGCAGGCCTGAAGAAGAGTTTCTCCAGCTGGCTTTGGCGGCCAAGACACAATGTCATTTCTAGATGAGCCAACCAGCTCTGGAGATGCGCCAGGCTGCAGGGGTGCAGGGGGTGGAGGGGGGCAGCTGTGTCCCCGAAACACAGCCAAGGAGCCACCTCCCAGAACCAACCAAGACAGTGGCAGAAGCAGGGCTGGCAGGGGGCCCCCAGCTCCAGCTGGCTGGTACAGGGACAGCTTTGATGGGGCCTCCATCTGCCTGGGCTTCAGCCTCCCTGCGCGGTCAGGCCCCACCAGCCCCCATCAGCTCCCACCAGCCAGAAGTGATGGTCCCCTCCCTCAGTCAATAAGCATTAAGGTATTTACTAGTGCCTGGGGTGTGCCCAGCTCTGCTTCTGGTTCAGTGCACTATGAAGGACACAGACTTTGGAGGCGTCACAGCCAAGTTGGAGGTTGTGTGATTGTTTGTTTTGAGACAGGGTCCTGCTCTGTCACCCAGGTTGGAGTGCAGTGGCATGATCAGAGCTCGCTGCAGCCTCTATCTCTCAAGCTCAAGCAATCCTCCAGCCTCAGCCTCCCCAGTAGCATGTGCCTCCATGCCCAACTAATTTTTAAATTTTCTGTAGAGACAGGGTTTTGCTACGTTGTCCAGGCTGGTCTCTAACTCCTGAGCTCAAGTGATCCTCTCACTTTGACCTCCCAAAATACTGGGATTCCAGACGTCAGCCACTGCACCCAGCCATGTGTTAGAGTTTTGTCTGTCCCACTATTTACCTGATTCTATCTGTGGGCTTCAGTTTTCCAACCTGTCAAGTGGCATAAGTGTGGCTGGGTGTGGTGGATCATGCCTGTAACCCCAGCACCTTGGGAGGCCGAGGTAGGCAGATCACTTGAGGTCAGGAGTTCGAGACTAGCCTGGTCAAAATGGCAAAACACCATCTCTAGTAAAAATACAAAAATTAGCCAGGCGTTGTGACGTAGGCCTGTAATCCCAGCTACTCAGACGGCTGAGACAGGAGAATTGCTTGAACCCGGGAGCTGGAGCTTGCAGTGAGCTGAGATTGTGCCACTGCACTCCAATCTGGGTGACAGAGAGAGACCCTGTCTTGGGAAAAAAAAAAAAAAAATTAGTGGCAGGTGCCTATAATCCCAGCTGCTGGGAAGGCTGAGGCAGGAGAATTGCTTGAACCTGAGAGGTGGAGGTTGCAGCGAGTCGAGATCGTGCCACCATACTCCAGCCTGGGCAACAGAGAGAGACTCTGTCTCAAAAAATAAAATAAAATATGAAAAGAAAAAACCTTCCTCACAAAAGTGTCCGTTGAGAGGACTAAATAAGAGCATGTGCAGAAGAGAATGACAAGACTTTCTAGTCTTCAGGAATTTCCGCAGAGACCCGAGGCTGAGAACAAGGGATGAGCAGCGCCCACACTTCAAGAGAGGTGCCGGCACACCTTCAGGACGTGGCGAGAGAGAACGGGGCTATCCTACGTGGCCCCCGCCCGCTTGCATAGAAGTCATGCTCGGGGGAGGATTTATTGAAAGAGTTCCGCTCTTGACCAGGTGCGGTGGCTCACGCCTGTAATCCCAGCACTTTGGGAGGGTGAGATGGGCAGATCACTCAAGGACAGGAGTTCGAGACCAGACTGGGCAACATGGCAAAACCCCATCTCTACTAAAAATTAGCCGGGTGTGGTGGTGCACGCCTGTAGTCCTAGCTATTCAGGAGGCTGAGGCAAGAGGATTGCTCAAGCCCAGGAGTTCAAGACCAGTCTGAGCAACATAGTGAGAGCCCCCATCTCTAAAAGAATTAATAAATAATGAATAAAGAGTGCCACTTTTTTTTTTTTGAGACAGAGTCTTGCTCTGTCGCCCAGGCTGGAGTGCAGTGGCACGATCTCAGCTCACTGCAAGCTCCGCCTCCTGGGTTCACGCCATTCTCCTGCCTCAGCATCCCGAGTAGCTGGGACTACAGGTGCCCGCCACCGCGCCTGGTTAATTTTTTGTATTTTTAATAGAGACGGGGTTTCACCATGTTAGCCAGGATGGTCTTGATCTCCTGACCTCGTGATCCACCTGCCTCGGCCTCCCAAAGTGCTGGGATTACAGGCGTGAGCCACCGCGCCCGGCCAAGAGTTCCACTCTTCAGCTGAGTGAGGGCTTCAGATGACACTCAACGCAACAGAGGATAGTGCTTGCCAAGAAGGAAGCTGGCCCTTTCTCCCTGGCTGGACGCTGGCTAAACGCGAAGCCTCCTATACCAGGACAGCCTGAGGGACGTGCACAGAAGACGTCCTCAGGACACCCAGATGCATGTCATCTGGCATTCGGGGAGAATGGACCCTGGGGCCTGACTCCCCCGAGGGAAGTCAGCGGGTGAGGATGCCAGATGAAGTAGTCTGCAGTGTCGTGGGAGGGGAGAGGGCGGCAGTGGCGGAGGCCTCCCTTCCTGACCTCCTCCAGGGGTCAGATGGACACCGCGGAGGGAGACACGGTGCTCATGAGAGGGGGCCCCTTGCAGGATTGCCCACCCAGGCAAGACAGCCTGGCTGGAAAGGCAACCCTTGCATCAGGGAATTGGGCAAAGTAAAAACCAGGGCCAGAGACCCCAAAATGCCCACAAAGGCCCCCCACACCCCGCCTTTGGGCATCTGCCACATGGGGGGCACTGACAGAGGACGAAAACAACTCCGAATACAGACAGTACTCAGCCTGTTCTCAGTCATCCTCCTTTGCCCGCTCATCTCTGGAGGGGACAGAATTGCGAGGGGAGGGGGGATGTCAGGGATGTGGGGTGGAAGATGGAGCAAGGAGAACAAAACCCAACTGTAGCCCCACCTCTTCCGAAGGCAATTTTCTGGTCCTGGATAGAAACTTTATTTGGGGCCAGGCACAGTGGCTCACACCTGTAATCCCAGCACTTTGGGAACCTGAAGCGGGTGGATGACGAGGTTGGGAGTTGAAGACCATCCTGGCCAACACGGTGAAACCCCATCTGTACTAAAAATACAAAAATTAGCTGGGTATGGTGGCGCGCACCTGTAATCCCAGATACTCAGGAGGCTGAGGCAGGAGAATAGCTTGAACCTGGGAGGTGGAGGTTGCAGTGAGCTGAGATGGCGCCACTGCACTCCAGCCCGGGCAACAGAGCAAGACTCCATCTCAAAATAAAAACACAAATAAAATAAAATAAAAAGTTTAAAAAATAGCTGGGCATGGTGACTCGCACCTGTAATCCCAGCTACTTGGGAGGCTGAGGCAGGAGAATCACTTGAACCCAGGAAGCAGAGGTTACAGTGAGCTGAGATTACGCCACTGCACTCCAGCCTGGGCAACAGAGCGAGACTCAGTCTCAAAAAAAAAAGAAAAAAGAAACTTTATTCGGAAGCAGGGCTAAAGTTTTTATTTCAATGGGACCAGACTGTTTAGTTCGTGCGTGTGACGGGAGAAGCGATGGGCTCTGGCCATGGGTGGGCGATGCGGTCAAACTAGTGTGAGGACAATGAAGTTGTGGCTGGTTTACTTTTCCAAAGTCCGGCCTGCTCAGTAAACCTGGGGCACACGCGTATGGGCCCTGTCTGCAGCCACAGGGCCCGGGGCCATGGATCTGGGAAAGGAGGGGAGGTCTAGCCCCTCTGCTTCCAGCTGGGCTGGTGTCAGTTTCCCAGAAGCAGTGGCCCTTTCCCATGTTGGGGGTCAGGCAGGGCTGGGGCTTTGGGGAGCCAGGGACACAGCTGCACACAGGGACCCTCCAGCTCTGGTCCCCCGCCCTTTGGGCCCCCTGTCTTTGGACAGGCCCCATACACCTCGGTGCCTCATGGGAACCAAACAGGCACTGAGCCCAAGCAGGAACATGAATTCTGGCGTGAGGATAGAGCGGTCCGGGAAGGCTTTTGGAGGAAGCTGACTTTGAGTTGAGTCTTGCAGGAGGAGGATTTTGGGATGCACAAAAGACGAACTGGTGCTCTCGGTGGAAGAAATGGACGCGTGCCAAGTCTGGGAAGGCGGTGTGCCCACGTGGCTGGCACGGCCAGAGTGTGAGGCCCATGAAAGGGTGTGATGGGATGTGGATATGGAATGCTTGATATTACCGGGATTATCGCCCTTAAAGCAGCATCCACATTGGCCGTAACCAATCTGGGCCTTGCTTCGCTCCTCTGTAACCTGGGGAGAATTGCTCCATTTCTTCTTGGACCCACAATATGCCCTGGCAATAAATGAGTCCTATTTTCTCAAACTAACACATTAATCCAATGCTCAGAGGACACCTTTTACAGTCAGAAAAGCTCAGGCTCAAATCCCAGTTCTGCCCCTTCCTCACTGTGGAACTCCTGGTAAGCTTCTCTCTTTTTTTCCCCCGCAAGATGGAGTCATGCTCTGTTGCCCAGGCTGGGGTGCAGTGGCACAATCTCAGCTCACCGCAACCTCCGCCTCCCGGGTTCAAGCGATTCTCCTGCTTCAGCCTCCCGAGCAGCTGGGATTACAGGTGCCCAACACCATGCCCAGCTAATTTTTTTATATTTTTAGTAGAGACGGGGTTTCACCATATTGGCCAGGCCGGCCTTGACCTCCCAAAGTGCTAGGATTACAGACGTGAGCCACCGTGTCCAGCCTCTCTTTGCTGATCTGCAAAACGGGGATAAGCTCTACCCAGAAGGAGAGATCAACATAATGTACGTAAAGGCCGGGCACAGTGTGAGCCGTGGAAACAGGAGTTCCTCATCCCCCAACCCTGTCCCCACCTCCATAGAGGCTCTCACTTACATAGGAGGCCAGCAGGGTGGTCGGGGCCAAGACGAGAGCCAGGTAGAGGCAGGGGGCCGTGGCGAGCAGGCTGGAGGCGCAGATGAGGGGCTCAGCTCTTGGAATGACTTTTTTGTACCTTCTCGCAGCTTCTGCCCCCAAGATGACCCCAATGACGCCGGTCATGATGGTCAATGACCCAAAAATCAGGCTAATGGGAGAGAACACAGAGGGGTTGGTCAGCTGGGTGAGCTCAGCATGGAGACCTTTCACCCTGCTCCCAGCCCCAGGTTTAGCCCCTTGGCTCAAGGGCACGATCTGGTGTCTACAGGGAATATGGCTGTGGGCCCCTGATCTGACCTAGGCCTTACCCACCCTCATCACTGATGCTCCCAGGACCTGGGGACCCTGACCAGGGACCAATGTCCCACTGCCCTCCCCCAGCCCCTTTCCTACCTCATCCCCTATCTCATCCTGGGGATCCCACTGGCCATGTGGGTGATCGCCCAGCACCCCAGGTCCCAGCCTGCCTCATCTCCATTGACCCTTTCCCTCTCATCCCCCAAAACTGCCCACTCAAAATCTGAATTCCAGGGTCCCACTCTGGCCCCAACCTTCTCTCTTTCCAACTCCCAGTACTAAGAGGAATGGAGGCAAGCAAACATGTATTTACTAAGCCCCAGTGATATACCCGGCCCTTGTCTGGGCCCTCTACGTGCCCTCCTTCCTTGAATCCCATCCTTCCACTTCCTGTCTTTGAATCCCCCTCAGGCAGTCCCTGCCTGACCTCCGTCCCTTTCCCACCCACTTTTAGACCCACTTCTACTCCGTTTCGCTTCCCCTTGTATATCCTTCCTGTGGAGACCTGTCCCTCCAAAATAACCGCCACACAGGCTCCCCAAGAGTGCATTCTGTGGTGGCAGGAGATCCGTGGTGGGAGGAGTTCAAGATCAGAAAGATCTCATCTCTACAAAAAATGTTTAAATGATCCAGCCTTGGTGGCGTGCACCTGTAGTCCCAGCTACTCAAGAGGCTGAGGTGGGAAGATCACTTGAGCTCAGAAGTTCGAGGCCACAGTGAGTTATGATGATATCACTGCACTCCAGCTTGGGCAACAGAGCAAGAATCTGTCTCAAAAAATAAAATTAAAAACACAGACCTGACCACGTCCCTGCCCACCTCCTGCCTAAAATTCTCCACCAGCTCTCAGACACCCACTAGATTTGTCCCCAGTTCCATAAGATGTACATTGTTCTTCGTGATCTGACTCTGACTCACATCAACTCCAGGTCCTAGCTCTATTTTCTTCCCTCAGACTAGTTGCTCTCCCCTCCCGACTCCCAACCACACACTTTCATTCCTCTGCCTGGAACACCCTTCACTAGTTTTTGACCTATCAAACTCCTACTCATCCTTCAATACCCAGCACAGCCTACTTGGGGATGCCCTTCCTTTGTTCCCTGGCTGATCCCTTCACTCCCATCAGTTCCCACAGCACCTTCTGTGTCTGTCATCAGGTTCATTCGCTGGCCTGGGAATTCCTAGAGAACAGTAACAGGTTTGGTTTCCTCTCTTGACTCTATGCTGGGAGCATAGAGCCTGGCACACGAGAGACATATGTTGAGCAAGTGAACTCACGGATTCCTCCTACAATTCCCAGATGGACAGATGAGCAAGGAGAGGCTGAGAAAGGTCAAGGCCAAGATTACCCAGCTGGTAAATGACAGACTAGGATTTGAATATACATCCTCACCCTCCTGGTCTATTTTGCAACCTCCAGCCTCCTTTTAAGGGAGCTCAAAGGGGCCAGGTGAGGTGGCTCAAGCCTGTAATCCCAGCACTTTGGGAGGCCGAGGCGGGTGGATCACTTGAGGTCAGGAATTCAAGATCAACCTGGCCAACACAGCAAAACCGCATCTCTACTAAAAAAATAATAATAATAGCTGGGAATGGTGGTGGGCACCTGTAATCCCAGCTACTTGAGAGGTTGAGGCAAGAGAATCACGTGAATCTGGGAGGTGAAGGTTGCAGTGAGCTGAGATCGCACCACGGCACTTCAGCCTGGGCAAGATAGGAAGACTCCATCTCAAAAACAAAACAAAACAAAACAAATAAAGGAGCTCAAAGGGGACGCTGAGACTGTGCCCGGCGTGAACTCTTGAGAACAGCAGGTCTAACCAGGACCTTTCCAGCCTCTCGGTAGCTCCCTGTTGTCCTCTGAGCAAGCTCCTGGCCAGCACTGACAGCTCTGCGGGACTGGTCCCTGCCGACCGGTGTAGCTTCCCCTCTCTTCTCCCACCCTCGCTTTGCCCAAATGACTGAGAATTCTCTAAATTCTCTACTAAAGTACAAAAATTGGCTGGGCGAGGTGGCGGGCACCTGTAGTCCCAGCTACTCTGGAGGCTGAGGCAGGAGAATCGCTTGAACCTGGGAGGTGGAGCTTGCAGTGAGCTGAGATCGTGCCACTGCACTCCAGCCTAGCAACACAGCAAGACTGTCTCAAAAAAAAAAGAAAGAAGAAGAAAAAGAAAAAGAAGAGGAGGAGGAGGAGGAGGGGGAAGGGAGAGGGAGGAGGAGGAGGGGGAGGGGAGGGGAGGAGGGGAGGGGGAGGGGAAGGGGAAGGGGGAAAGGGCAGGGGCAGGGGCAGGGAGAAAAAAGAAAGAAGAGGTTTCCAAACCTTCCCAGCCTTCCGAGCTGTGCAAGGTCTGGCTCAGCCTAGTCAAGTGACCCGAATCCCAGATGTATGCTGGCTGCCTCTGAGTCCTGGTCTGAGCTGACCTTGGCAGGTTCTTGAGATAATCGTGAGACTTAGGATTGATTATCTAGACAGGCTGCCTGAAAAAGCACCCCCACCAGCCCCTGAACGGGAGGTGCAGCCAGAGGACATGGCCCAGCTACGAAGCCCTTCACGTTCCCTCCATCCACACAGGGCCTTCCCAGCATCACAGACTCTCACAGCCAAGAGAGCCCTTAAAGATCTGTAAGTCAGGCCGGGCAAGGTGGCTCACGCCTGTAATCCCAGCACTTTGGGAGGCTGAGGCGGACCAATCATTTGAGGTCGGGAGTTTGAGACCAGCCTGCCCAACATGGTGAAACCCCATCTCTACTAAAAACAAACCAAAAAAAATTAGCCAGTTATGGTGGCACATGCCTGTAATCTTAGCTACTTGGAAGGCTGAGGCAGGAGAACAACTTGAACCCAGGAGGTAGAGATTACAGTCAGCCAAGATTGTGCCATTGCACTCCAGCCTGGGCAACAAGAGTGAAACTCTGTCTCAAAAAAAAAAAAATTACCAGGCATGGTAGCGTGTGCCTGTGGTCCCAGCTACTTGGGAGGCTGAGGTGGGAGGATTGCTTAAGCCTGGGAAGTCGAGGCTGCAGCAAACTGTTTGTACCATTGCACTCCAGCCTGGTGACAGAGTGACACCTTGACTCAAAAAAGAAAGAAGAGAAGGAAGGGAGGAAGGGAAGGTGAAAGGGAGACAGAGAGAGGACGGAGAGGAGAGGGGGAGGGAGGGAGAGAGAAAGAAAGAGAGAAGGAAGGAGAGAAGAGAAAAGAGAGGAGAGAAGAGAGAAAAGAAGAAGAGAAGAGAAGAGAGAAAAGAAGAGCGAAGGAAGGAGGAGAAGGAGGAGGAGGGAAGGAGAAGGTAGGCGCAGTTGCAGTCAGCAGAGGACGAGTGTCGCCAAAACCCTGGGGGAGGATGGGGCTCCAGGGAAGAGGACAGCATCCCCAGGAGCCCCCAGGACCCACCAGGACAGGGTCAGAGCGGAGGAGGGGACTGCACGGAGGCGGAAGAGCAGCTGCTGGAGGCAGTGGGGAGGCCGGGGTTAAGGGTTCGGGGAGGAGGAGGAGAGAAGGAAGGGAGAACTGAAGGATGTCCTTGACTCAGCATCAAGCAGTCACTGGAGCTCTTGGTGCACAGGGTCGAAGGTGATAGGAACAGAAGTGGAGCCCAGCCGGGCAGCAGACAGCCAGGCAGGAAGCGGGAGAGGGCGTGCCCTAAGGGCAGAGTGCCCGTGCCTCCCCTCCCAGCAGCCTTCTCACACACATGAAATCCCAAAACTAGCGAAGCGACGAGGCCTCCCGGGTCCCAGTTTGCCATCTGTAAAATGGGATGCCCTCACAGAAGATGCTACAGGCCCCTCTGAACGGTGGGGCTCCTCTCATCCCACAGCCCCACAGAAGCCTCACGCCCATCTCCCGCCAGTGCCTTCTGGAGCCCACAGCGGCCCCAAGAGTGGAGAGATGGGGAATTCAGCCCAGAGAGGACAAGGGGGCTGGCCATGGCCACCCAGAGTGGCAGAGGCTCAGCCAGAGCCCGAGCGAGGCCTCCTGCTGCCATCTGGGTCCCGAGCCTCACTGTCTTCACACAGCACCACGTGCCCCACCTCAAGACACTGAATTTTGGAGCTCAGAACTTCCTCAGCAAGAGCCCCCAAGCTGGGCAAGGTGCCCAGTGCCCCCGGACACCCTCACCTGTCAGGGTTGCTGCACGGCTCCTGGAAGCAGGGAGGCTGCAGCCCGTGAACCACGCGCGCCTCAAGCAGAAACTTGGGGGCCCAGAACCCCAGGGCTCCAGTCACAAAGGCCATGGCGGTCACTCCGAGGGTGGACCACACAAAACTCCAGCTGCAAGACAAGGTGCCCCAGCTGGAGTCGGGAGAGGGCTGGGGCTGAAGGGGCCTGTCCACTCCTCCCTACTCCTGGGCACTCTGGGAACTTTTCCATCTTGTCTCATTACCTTCAAGATTCCATAGGTAGCAATTGCTAACCCCTCTTTACAGATAGGCAAACTGAGGCTCCGAAGAAGACACTCAGGTTACCCCAAGCTCCAGCCTCCAGATCCTTCCTGGAGCACCCTGAGCTCCAGCCTCCCCTATGTTTTGGAGACCCCCCCATCCCCACACCTTGGCTCCTCCTCCCTCCCTCCTCTCTGCAGGACCAAATCTCCCCATCCTGAGGGTTCCCCATCCAGCATCACATTCTCCAGGAAGCCGTCCCTGCCTGCCCCATCTTCCTCTGAGTCCTCCTGGCCCGTTTCACAGCTCAGTGACAGAAGTGGGTCCTGTCCATGTCCTGCCTTGCAGTGAATCGTGAGGCCTGGGACCAGCAGTTGACTCCTGCCTGCCTCCCCCAGCATGGCTGGCACAGAGGATCACCCACGCCATGAGGCTTGGAGAGGTGAGTGATGAACTCCCAGCATCCCCCAAGCAACCCAGAGAAGGGGACAAGGCTGGAGAATTCCGTCCATTGAATAAATAAGGACAGTGAGGCTCTGAGTGCCAGGGCCACTTACGGGCAGGGCAGTGGCAGAGGCAAGGCTGGGGCTCACGCCATCTCCCTCCCTCCCTGTGCATATTTCTGTCACATGGCAAGGTGGTGGAGGCTGAGTCCTAAGGGAGGGAGGGGCACTTCAGTTGGTAAGTGGGATCTCAGAGGAAGAGGATGGCTGTGAACATTGGGACAACAAGGGAGGGCTCCCTGGAGGTGGAGAGAGGGGGTCAGTGAGGCTGGGGCAGACAAAGAGGTTTTTCCGTGCCTTGCAGGGCGTAGCAGTGACACTCACTTTTTGCCCAGGTATCTGACGTCCTCACACCAGCTGCTCCTGGAGCCTCCCGCGGCCCCCTCCCTCTGTGTCTCAGCAGCTCCCCGGGGTGGGTCTGGAACCAGCAGGATAAGCAGGATCAAGGCCACGGCCTCCAGGCAGGGCATGATCTGGGGACAGGAGGGCCCAGGAAGCTCAGGGCCGCATATTATCACAGCCCAAGAGACCCCGGGGGCAACTGGTCACAGTACCAGCCAGTGTCTGACCTCTGGGGTCCAAGCCCTGGGAGTGGTGGGGGTGACTTGTTTTTCAGGGCGCTGGTATCCACAGAGCGGGATGTACCACTGTTTCTCAGCCCTCACCACTGCAGCCTCTCCAGGCAGTGGAGTCTCTTTGGGACTTCGTGTAATTCCCATCTTTCCAGTACAGACACCACTCCTTTGGGGTCAATGGGCCTGAGATGGTTGAGAACAGGGACCCTCACTACACTGGCCCTGCCTCCCGAGTACCTGCTGCCCCTAGAGCTGACCTTTCCCTGGCCCAGGCCTCCATCTGCCACATAGTCCTGCCCTGGCATCCTCTCCTAGCGGCCCCTCTGCTCAAACCCCAAGGACGGGGATCTCACTACCCACCTTGGGGCAGCCTGCAAACAGCTCAGGCCATGAGAAGATTTATTCAAGCCAGGTCAGACCTGCCTCCTTGAAGCCCACCCCACTCCTGAGATTCCAAATCTGGCTTCAGCGCTTCACACGCCAGCTCCCCGGCACTGGGCTGGCTCCGTAGAGGTCTGCGTGCAGCCTGCACTCCCACCAAGCTGCACTCCCAGGGCTGAGCTCAGCGCCCTCCACCATGGAGTCCCTTCCTCTTCAGAATGGTCCTGCTCCAAGCCCATGTTGGAATCACAAGGCCGCAGCCCAGCGGGGCCTGCCCGGCATCTTCCTCAGCATCCTGCCCAACTGCTGAGCGAGCCTAGCTGCCAGTCCTCCAGGGCCTACTCTATGCCCTGACCCTGCAGCTTGGAACTTCCATCTCTCGTCTCACGGATCCTCAAGATGCCTTAGGTAGCATTTACTACCCCCACCTTACCGACAGGCAAACTGAGGCTCTGAAGAAGGTGACCCGCTTGAGATCACACAGCTGGTAAACTAAGCAGCCAGCTTTTGAGCCTAGGGCCACCACCTCCCCAACCCATGCTCCCTGTGGGGCCCCAAATGTCCAAAGCTGCCAATGCCTGACCACCCCCCACCCCCACAATGGCGCCGGGTGCTACGCCAAGTGGCTAAGGTCACCCAAGGCTGGAAAGTCCCTGCCGGTCCAGAGGGAAAGCAGAGAGAAGAAAAGGAAGCTGGACTCACTCGGAGGGCCCAGCGCCAGTTCCCAGTCAGCGTCGTCACAGCCGACCCCAGGACGTAACCCAGACCACTGCAACAGAGGGTCAAGGGCGATGGGCTGTGAGGGGAGGGAGGCGGAAGGCAGACCCCACTGCCAGCCTGACCCAGGGTGCTCCCCCATGCCCCAGGGAGCTGGCTGTCTGCAGGCTCAGAGCTGTTTCACTGAGGAAAGTAAGCCACGTGAGGCCCAGATGTCCACTGCCCTTGGTCAAGTCACCAGTGACCTCTGGCTCCTGGCCCACCCCCAGCGCCACTCTCCCCACCTATGGAAACCCATACCCTCCACCCTCCTGCCCAAGGCTGGGCCCTGCTTGAGTCAGGCAAGTTCAGGAAATCTGGGTCAGAGGCCAGGGTCCTGACTGCAAATCCTGCTCTGGCCTAGCCTGCTGTGGGGTGCAGGGCCTGGCCCTAACACGCTTCCTCACCTCGCCTCCCAGGGCCGGCCCCTCCCTGGGCGGGCCACACTCTGCCAAGTGTACGAATCTGCAGGGCGCATCCTCATCACCTCTATTCCTCCCCCAGCCCATCAGCTGGCGTCACTGCCCCCGTTGACAGATGAGGAAACTGAGGCTCGGAGAGGTAGACTCGTGGTGAGGAAGGGGTAGCATTGGGACTCAAACTGCAGCCCTCCTGGTTTGACCTCTCCTACCGATGCCCAGCCCCTGTTCTGACTCCTTTGGGCCTCAGTTTACCACCTGGGAAAGTGGACCCATGAGTAATACCAACCTTCCAACAGGGATAAAGATATAGAAGACGGCCAGCACGCGGGTGCGCTCGTCCCTCACGAAGAGGTCGCCCAGGACGGTGGGCGCGATGGTGGCGTAGCTGGCCGAGCCAGTGCCCACGACGCCCCGGGACAGGAAGAAGAGCCAAGAATACTGGGCGAGCAGGCACAAGACCACGTGAGTTCCAGAAATCACCCAGAGGGCCAGGGACCCGAGGGTTTGTTGGAAGAGCCAAGGGGACCTCATGACACAGGACCCCAGAGTAGGGAGAGGGGATCGGGGCTATGGACATCTCTCCACTCCAGGTTCCCAAAGTCACATATGTGTCCCCTGAAGCCATCGCCTACCCCCCTGCCCAGGGGAGCCCTTCTCCTGGGTCCCACCATTGCTAACCAGGCCAGTTCCCCAAGACAGCAGCTGTTACCCCCAGTTCCACCCCCTGCAGAGTCAGGCAGAAATGAAGCTGGTGCGGCAGTGAGAGGTAGGAGAGAAGAGGTCTCCTGTTAAGAAAGTCCACTGGGTCGGCCAGGCACAGTGGCTCATGCAAGTAATCACAGCATTTTGGGAGGCCAAGGCGGGCGGATCACCTGAGGTCGGGAGTTCGAGACCAGCCTGGCCCACACGGCAAAACCCTGTCTCTACTAAAAAATACAAAAATTAGCTGGGCGTGGTGGCACGCGCCTGGTATCCCAGCTGCTCTGGAGGCTGAGACAGGAGAATCGCTTGAACTCGGGAGTCAGAGTTTGCAGCGAGCCGAGATCGCACCATTGCACTCCAGCCTGGGCACAAGAGCGAAATTGTGTCTCAAAAAAAAAAAAAAAAAAGTCCGCCAGCTCTGCTCTGCGCAGCTCAGGCTGGAGACTGGGCCCTCACCTCCTCTCCCAGCCCTCAGTGCAATCCCTGATCCAGTCACAGCCGGGAATGGAGCAGAATTGTCCCCACGCAGCTCTGATGGGGCTGGATCAGGGAGGAAGCAGGTGGGGAAGGGGCCTCAGGGGACTGGGCAGAGGCATGGACACCTACCCGGGGGGAGATGAAGGAGCTAGAGAGACCAGCTCCCGACCAGAGCAAGATCCCGAAGCTCATGGTGGTCTTGCGGCTGTATCGGTCGCCCAGGTAGCCAAACACGGGTGCAGACAGCAGCAGGCAGCCGATGAAGACTGGAGGAAACACACAGGGGCAGCCTGGATCCCCCCACGACCGTGGCGGGGCAGACGGCCCAGCAGGCCTGGGGAGGGAAGGAGCCTGACTCAGAAGCCACAAGCTGGCATCTTGGCAGCAGGCCCAGGGTAGGAGGAAGAAAAGATAAGGTGAACCTCACGGTGCGTGGCCAACATACAACCCCAGCCCAGAGTGTGGAGGCCTGGACCCGGCCCAAACCCAAAGCCCAGCTCTGCCGCTTGCTCTGAGTGTCACCCCAACACTGGAGAAGTCACCATCCCCTCCCAGGATGGCGAAGGTGAGATGGGAAGTGAATGTGGAGCGTCAGGCATGGAGCAGAGGCCAGTTTTCCGGCTTTACAAAAACACGTGACCCCTGTGAGCCTGGATATGGGGACAGGCCTGATTTTTCATTCATGCACCTGCTGGGGCAACAGGGAGCAGGGAAAGAGGGAAGTCAGCCTGGGCCTGCTCTGAGCAGCAGATGAGGACGATTTAGAATGAGCACACTGGGCTGGGAGCAGTGGCTCACGCCTGTAATCCCAGCACTTTAGTTGGCTGAGGCGGGCAGATTGCCTGAGCTCAGGAGTTCAAGACCAGCCTGGGCAACATAGTGAAACTCCGTCTCTACTAAAAAAAAAAATACAAAAAAATTAGCCAGGCCTGATGGTGGGCGCTGGTAATCCCAGCTACTCGGGAGGCTGAGGCATGAGAATCGCTTGAACCCGGGAGGCAGAGGTTGCAGTAAGCCGAGATCACGCCACTGCACTCCAGCCTGGGCGACAGAGCAAGGCTTGGTCTCAAAAAAAGGAA